>NC_056739.1:1480385406-1480388598 GCF_019279795.1 Protopterus annectens
ACACACCCCTGTTAAAATGCCAGGTTTTTGTGATATAAAAAAATGAGACCCCAATAAATCATTTCAAAACTTTTCCCACCTTTAATGTGACCCATAACCTGTACAATTCAATTGAAAAACAAAAATCTGTTAGGTGAATATATATGAAAAATAAAAAACATACAATAAGCTGGTTGCATAAATGCACACACCCTTAAACTAATACTTTGTTGAAGCACCTTTTGATTTAATTACAACATTCTGTCTTCTTGGGTACACACCTGCCATCAATTAAAGAGACTCTGATTAACCCCAAATAAAGTTCAGCTGTCCTCGTAGGATTTTCCTGATATTTACTCATTTGCCTGCTACAGTAAAGGCCATGGTTCGCAGAGAGCTTACAAAGCATTAAAGGGAATCTCATTGTTGAAAGGTATCAGTCAGGAGAAGGGTACAAAAATTTCCATGGCAATGGATATACCATGGAACACAGTGAAGACGGTCATTAAAAAGTAGAGAAAATATGGGACAACAATGATGTTGCAAAGAACTGGATATCCCTCCAAAATTGATGACAAGACCAAAACTGGTCTGGGAGGCTGCCAAGAGACCTACAGCAACACTGAAGGAGCTGCAGGAATTTCTGGCAAGTACTGGTTGTGTACTACATGCGACAACAATCTCCCGTATTCTCCATATGTCTGTGCTGTAGGGTAGGGTTGCAAGACAGAAGCCTTTTCTTACACAGAAAAACATCCAGGCCCAGCTAAAATTTGCAAAACAATACATAATGTCTCCCAAAAGCATGTGGGAAAATGTATTATGGTCTGATGAGACCAAGGTTGAACTTTTTGGCCAGAATTCTAAAAAGGTACATTTGGCACAAAAACAACACTGCGCATCACCAAAAGAACACCATCCCCACAGTGAAGCCTAGTGGTGGCAGTATCATGCTTTTGGGTTGCTTTTCTTCAGCTGGAACTGGGGCTTTAGTCAAGGTGGAGGGAATTATGAACCATTTCAAATACCAATTACTTTTGGCCCAAAACCTTCAGGTTATTTACATTATGAAAGTTACCACCCCTACTTCCAAAAGAAAAATTTGGTGAAAGGCCAATTGGTTAGACTTTCACGCATCATTAGTGACGATCAGAATTTCTTGGAAGAAAGCAGATTTTTACAGGATATGTTTGCTGAAAGGGGTTACCCACAAAATTTGCTAGACTCCTTAACCCAGGAGGTGGCAAAGAATAGGGACACAAAATTTAAACCGATAATCTGTAGTGGAATAAATATAAGGTTAAAAGAACAAGAATTGATGAGCAAGAAGGATTCATTCATCATACCTTATAACGACGATTCTAAAGCAATAGTCACAATTTTAAATGATACCTGGAATTGTGTGATAAATAACAACAGAGGATTTACAGAGACCCTAGGTACATACCCGAGAATAACATACAGTAGGGGCACCAAGACACAAGGATTTAAAATATCAAAAATGAAGAAATGTGGATTTTGTCAAAGTTGTAAATACATCAATGACGGACCTTATTGTACAGTGTATGACTATGGTAAAACACTTCAATGCCCTGGACAATGCAACTGCAATACGAAAATGGTCATTTACTTAGCTAGTTGTATTTCATGTCCCGCATATTATGTAGGTAAGACTAAAAGAAAACTAAAGGAAAGAATTATGGAACATGTAAGAGACATTAAACATAAAAAGGAAACTAATGCCCTATATGTGCATAGTACTACATGTTGTAATTTCAAAAGATTTATTTTTTTTTATCATAGACAACAGAATACACAATCCCTGGGAAAAGGAAGGGGACTTAGACAATTTATTGTTAACTAAGGAATGCCTGTGGCAGCTTCGATTCAATGCTAGTACTACACCAGGACTGAATGGGCACATCAGCATTGCTAGTATTTTGAAACACAAATCAATATGTGTCTGATTAGATCTTTATTAACAATTAATAACTTTTTAAAACACTATGTAGTAATATAACTGTGTTTATATAGAATTATTTATTATTTTTAACAAACTAGTTTTATTAATTTCGTATACTAACAAACATTTTAAACATGAATACACATTTTTATATACTATACATAATTTTATATTAATGCAAATATTTATGGATTCTTTTTGGAAATTGAATTGATTTTAATACACACAACATTACAATTATTTATTACATATTAAATATTTAACATTATTATTTATATATACACAAGTATCCATTTATTAAACATATTATTGTATTTATTTAACACATTGTATTTATAAAAATCAGATTTATAGTCATTTATTAAATTGATATCTACTTGTAAATATTTATAGAAATACATATGATTTCAAGATTATGCTCTCATTATTTTTCATTATGTCTTTTTAAGAATAACACACTTTACAAACTTCTCTAAAAACTATTTAAGATTTATTTATAATTATTAGTTCGGTTCATGGTCCAACATTCTAAACATAAACACAAATACAAAATAAAAACAATCAGATGTTCGTATTTCAGCGTAGCTTATCAATCAAATAACTACTCAAACGACAATCCAATTTGCACATTTAATTAATTAATTAACAATCTATTTAGTATATAAGGCTGGTGTAAAGATATGTCAAATGTACTCTGATGAAACCCGCATTGATTTGAGCGGGTGAAAGCGCTCAGTATTCTCGTTGATTGTATGTATTTTAAGCTGTTATTTTTTATTTTTCGTTGGAAATTGTGTGAGCAATAAAGCTTCCGGACGCCCAGGATATCGCCTTTTGTTTTACTGGTTCCAAAACCTTCAGGTGTCTGCTAGAAAGCTGAAGATTAAGAGAAATTTCACCTTTCAACAGGACAATGTCCCCAAGCATACATCCATATCAACAAAAGAATGGCTTCACCAGAAGTAAATTATAGTTTTGGAATGGCCCAGCCAGAGCCCAGACCTAAATCCAATAGAAAATCTGTGGGGTGACCTGAAGAGGGCTGTGCCCAAGAGATGCTCTCTCAATCTGTCAGATTTGGAGAGCTTTTGTAAGGAAGACTGGGCAAATATTGCCAAGTCAAGATGTGCCATGCTGATAGACTCCTACCCAAGAAGACTGAATGCTGTAATTAAATAAAAAGGTGCATCAACAAAGTGTTAGTTTAAGGGTGTGCACACTTATGCAGCCAGCATATTGTACGCTTTTTT
>NC_056739.1:1480389098-1480399098 GCF_019279795.1 Protopterus annectens
GCAAGTTCACTGGTCTTGGATTTGATCTGGCATTGTTCGTTGCTCTTTGGATTATTTACTAACCGTGAATTTATAGTGGATCTATTGCAGTATATTATTGTGTGCTGGACCTTTGATTGCTGGATTTTTGGTTTGTCCGAGCACAGGTTTGTGGTTCATGCACTGGAAGATGTTTGTGGATTGGATTTTGTCTTCTAATCCACCTGGTACTGATACTGATCCTGTGAGGTTGCTTCACTGGTATGTAAAAAAATCTAAAAAATAAAGAGGGTCCTTTAGGAGAGGAGGGATGAAACGCTGAAAATCACTCAGAAGGCAATATGGAAAGAATCTTCAGGGACTTGTGCAAAACTTGACTGATAGTTATGGGACTGAATTTTGAAGATAATTTGGTTGTGAATTTGGCAAATTACAACCTCAGTGTGGGTGAAAAATGTGTGCTGCTTAAAGGTTTGGGATTTGTTCCACCTTTTTACACTTCTCAATATACTGTTTGTATGGATGTTAAGCGTGTTTGTAGGAATTTAAATCTTGGGTACTTTTATGGTTCAAGAAATAATGAGTGTCGGTTATCTGACTCTGAATTTAGAGTTGGAAAATCTACATTTCAACTGCCATATCACCCTAGCGTGAAATTGTTTGAAGAGCAGGTTTTACGTGAGTTACATTACAAAGTATTTTATTTAGGAATTATGGGAGTAATCTCACTAAGACTGAGAAACAGGCCTTGGATAAGTTGGCTAATAACAGCTAGTGGCAGTTAAAGTAGATAAAGGTGGGGCAATGGTTCTATGGGATTCGTCTAATTATCTTAAGGAAGACAGGAGCTAGCTTGATGATGGTAGATTTTATTGTAAGCTACCACTAGATCCAACAATGGAGTTTAAAAATAAAATTGATAAATTTTTGTTTCAAGCGAAAAATAATGGCTTGATATCAAATGGTTTATTAAGACAGTTGTGGATGATCCCAAACCACAAAGATTCTGTTATTACCCAAGATCAATAAAACTCTTATTACTCCACCTGGCAGAGGGTTCATTAACTGAACCTTTATCTGTGTACTCGGAGAAATAGTTAAAACATTTGCTAAATTTTTTAAGGGCATATTTGAAAGATTCTACTGAATGTTTGAAATTGATGAACGATTTACAGGTACCTTTTTGAGTTCCTTTTTGTGTACTTTGGATGTGCAATCCTTGTACACATGTATACCCCATGCTGGTGGTATAATAAGTATGAGGTACTGGCTTTTGAGGTCTGGTTTATATTCAGTAGAACATTCTGAATTTTTTCATAAAATTAATAAAGATTGATGTTATGTGATCCTATCTCGCCTACATTCTGTACTGATGGGCTCGGAGCCGATCCCTCGGCTCTGACTCGGCACGCTTATGCTATAGAGCGAGTGAGAGTGAGTTAAGTCATGGAACATCAAAGTTATGGTTTATTACCACTTATGGTAGAAATGTGTTTAAAATTAAAGAGGTTATTGATTAGTATTGGCATGCACTTAAATCGGATGAGTTTTTTTATCAGTGCATCGAAGAGTGTTCTTTTAGTTACCAAAGAGGTAAAAGTATTGGAAAATGTCATCTTGGTTTTAAAAGAATGGGTCCAGATAAGTATGATACCAGTGGGAATGTTACTGCTTGTTGCATTAACTGTGGCAATTGCATTTATTGCAAAGTGGTCTCCAAGACCAAGTCCTTTTCCTCAGTTAATACCCCCCAAGGTTTTTAGTATCAGGCATTTAATCACATGTAGCACAGAGTGGGTAGTTTATATGGCTGTTTGCCAGTGTGGGGCATTCTGTGTAGGGCAGACCTCTGGGACATTTAAAAATAGGATAGCAGTTCATCTTAGTGACATTAATTGTACATGCCCTAGACCTGCACTATATAAACACAAACTTGGAACATGTTTCTGCATATTTTATTTTTGTTAGATTGGATTCTGTTAGGGGTAGGGGTATGTCTGATTTGAGTAAACATCAAATATTAGATGATTCATCAGTTTGGATGCATTGTATAAACCAGGTCTAAATGAGTATCAGTAGGGGATTCATCATGATGCATTCTGTTAAGATAGTTAATTTATAATGTGAAAGTTGAAAAAAATATATCTGAATTTTTATTTGTTTATTATTGATGTACATGTGTATATATACACACATATATATATGTATGTATGTATATATATATATATATATATATATATATATATATATATATATATGTGTGTGTGTGTGTATATGTATATATATATATATATATATATATGTGTGTGTGTGTGTGTGTATGTATATATATATATATATATATATATATATATATATATATAGATTCACTTTATATTCTCAAAATACTGAAATATCGAAATTCAGTATTTCGAAGCTATAAAGTCGAATTTTTGAAACCCACGAAAACTGAGAACAGCAAAATTCAAAATGTCGCACACCGGAGATTTTGAATTTCGCACTTCTACTGCGCGCACACACACACACACACACACACACACACACACACACACACCATCCTCCCCACACACAAACCGAGCTCTGTACTACATAAAAGCAGGGGGGAGCAAGCCCCCCTGCACCCCCCACACCCCCCCCAACTTAAATGTTTTCACTTAGAGGTCACACTACACACAAACACACACAAAACACCACCACACAAGCTACATTCTCCTTGCACCCACACATCACAGCAACAAAACACACTGACATACACCACAGCCCCTACCCAAAACCCTTAACACACACACACTTACCTGAATCCATAACCACAGCAAAACCTCAGAAGTGTGAAATTCAAAACCGCCAGTATTCGAGGTTTTGAATATCGCTCTTCCGAGCTTTTGCTGTTCTCAGGATTCCACTTTATGGGCTTGAAGTACTGAATTTCGATATGTCAGTATTTCAAGCTTCTAAAGTGTGTGTGTCTGTGTGTGTGTGTGTGTGTGTGTGTGTGTGTGTGTGTGTGTGTGTGTGTATATATCTATATCTATAGATATATATATATATATATATATATATATATATATATATATATATGAATGTGTGTATATTTGTTTGTCTATATATATTTGCTATATGTATGATTGCCCCTATTCTTGAGAGTTTTGTATTAAACTGGATAGTCATTTTTTGGATAATAAAAAGAGGAAACTTAGGACTAATTTAAGTATTAAAGAATGGGAAGCGCTAAGAACTGTATGTAAGGACCATAATAGAGTTATGAAAACCTGATAAAGGTGGCGGAATGGTGTTGTATGATCAAAGCTAATATGTAAACAAAGTATAAGATATTCTTAAGAACACCGGTATCAATGAGGTTGATGTCCTTCAAGGATGCATCTGCAGTCATAACATATGGGTTGGCCTGCCTCAAGCAGCCCTACGGTCGGCCGGATTCCAAAGTCTGGGTCTGGCCTCGGCTGATGTCGCACTTCACCCGACGTCATAGCTCCTGGGGTATAAAGGCATCAGCCGACGCCATTTTCCTCGGTCTTTCATGCCGCGGTGCCCAAGCAGAAGCCGTTCGCAAGTCCCGGCCGGTCAGATCCAGAGATTTCAGCTACCGAAGGCTTCTAAAAAAGCTAAGTGCCCCGTTGGGGACTCTTTCTTGCCTCAGCCGATGTCAGACAAAGTAAATAATTGTTTAACTTGTGGGAAACAAATACCTCATAAGGATTTCCACTCTTACTGCCTTCCTTGCTTAGGCCCAGACCACGACGTATCAGCTTGTTTAGCCTGTGCTTCCTTCAACCGACGGACACTTAGACGCCGGTCGGAGTTTGCTGAAGAGTTTTTTGGCTCCGCTTTTGCATATAAAATGCCGTCGGAGACTGCAACTACACATTTACCTAAAAAACGCAAGGAAAAGGACCGACACTCGCGGCCAGTCGTTTTGGCTGAAACCACGGTTGGGCCTACCGCGAGTGTCTCGGTTTCGGCTGAAACCGAGACCTCGGTTCTCCCTTCAGCCGAAAGCATGCCTCCGACAACCGAGGCCACACAGGCCCCGGCTGAGTCGGCTACAGAAATTCCTACTGAAGAAGCAGGCACACAAGATTTGTCCGACACCATTCCATTGGACATCTCTACTCCTGCACGTGGGGCAGCTAGACCCCCTGCTTCTATGTCTATCAAGGCCTTCTCCAGGGCTAAAGCAGCTAAACTTTCCAAGGCCTTACCTACAAAAGCTCCCTCTCACAGACCTACCTCAAGTTCTCAGATTCTCAGCCTTGCTGAGGACCTTATTTCTCTGATCAGGGGATCCCAACCTCACCCAGACAGGGCCTCACAACCCCCACCTGAAAAGAGGCCTAGGACTGAACCCCCTGAACCTCTCTCCTCTGACTATTCCTCGGATGGTTTAGATTTATCTGACCATCAGGAAGGACCATACTCACCTTATGAGGATTCTGATGCAGAAGACTCCATTCCTTCTGCCTCCCCTCCAGAAGAATTTTCATTTGGGGAAACTCTACACTCAATGAGGGAACACTTCCAATGGCAGGGTCAGGATTTTTCTGATTCTAGGAAAAGGCTAAGGACTTTTTTACACTTACCACAGCATAGGCCTTTAGCCATACCACCTGTACTCTCAGTTGTTGATGATGCATACAATGATGCCAGTACTGCCCCTGGTTCTCTTCCCCCGGCCCCTGCCAAACCTGACAGATACTACAGGGTCCCGGATTCTCACTTCCACTTGTATAAGGCCCATGCTGCAGACCCAGAAACCATTTCTCAGGGCCCTAACCCTAAAGGTGTTGCAGCTGCCTCTGCCAAAAAAACCCTACCCTCTGAAAGAGAATCAAGAGCATTAGAGAGATGGGGTAAAAAGGTTTATACATCTGCTACTCTTTCTGCCAGGGCTTTAAACTGTCAATTTCACATGATACAGTACCAGGAATTTTTGTTAGATCAGCTGAATAAAAAGCTGTCCTCTCCTGAACCTTTAGACTGTAAGTCCCTTCAGGATTTGGTACACAACTCTCAGCAGGTCAGTAATCATTTCTTAAAATGTGGCTATGATGCACTGGAGGCTTCATTTAGATCAGCTATGACTGGAGCAGTGATTCGAAGGCATGCCTGGCTAAAAGAACAATCCTTGCCAGACCATGTTAAGTCTAAACTCCTAGATGCCCCTATGGAGAAACAAAGTTTATTTGGCTCCCCTGCACAGGAGGTTCTAAAGAAAGTGGAAGAAAAAGCAAAATATGTCCAAACAGTCGAGGATTTTCTGCAGGTCCAACCTCCGAGGTTCAGCAGAAATTGGCCTTCAAAGAATTGGTCCTTTCCAGACACCTCCAGAGCACAGAGAGGCAGAAATAGACGCCCAAGAGGCAGAGGTCAATCAAGGGGTGCCTACAGGGGTCGTCGGTGGCAACCTGCCAACCAGAGAAGTGCCGCCACAGCTTCGACTGCAACCACTTCCACAGGACAGACACAATGACTTGGCTCTGATTCCGCCTACCAGGGAACAACTGGAAGCACCCTTGGGCGGAAAGCTAGCTTTATTTTCAAAAAACTGGCATTGCATTACAGGAGACAAATGGACTTTACAAACAATAGACAAAGGCTACAGGTTTCACTTCCACACTCTACCAAAAAAGAGAGGAATGCCAAACCTTCCACCAAGCCAGAAATCAGAGGCTCTAAAACAAATCATCAGCTTACTAAGGATGAAAGCAATAGAAAAGGTACCATCTATGGAACAAGGCCAAGGATTTTACTCCAGACTATTCCTTGTACCAAGAAAAGAAAATCAATGGAGGCCTATTCTCGACCTGTCCGCACTGAACACATATCTCATTGTTCCAAAATTCAAGATGCTGACCCTACAGCAACTTCTTCCCATGTTGGGCAAGGAGTCTTGGCTGGTGACTCTAGATCTCAAGGAGGCATACCTGCACGTCCCTATACGTCCAGATTGCAGAAGACACCTCAGATTCCTTGCAGGATCAGAGCATTATCAAATCTCAGCATTGCCCTTTGGCTTATCTACTGCGCCCAGAGTATTCACGAAATGCCTGGCATCAGTAATTGCACATTGCAGGCTTCAGGGAATTCAAATCTACCCATACCTGGACGACTGCCTAATACAAGCGGACAACAAGACAAAAATAATAAAAGATTTGGCCTATGTCATACAACTGCTGCAAGCCTTGGGATACACAGTCAACATACAAAAGTCAAGACTAGTGCCATCCCAAAGGATAACATTTTTGGGTGCAGAACTGGACATAATAACTCAGATGGCATTTCTCACAGAAGAAAAACAAAAGCAACTACCAGTCTACTTCATGGCATTAACAAGACAAACTCCGCTTACTGCAAGGAAAGTCCTGCAGGCCCTGGGTTACATGGCATCCTGCATAATCTTGATCCCACATGCCAGGCTGCATATGAGAAAATTACAATGGTACCTAAGGAATGTATGGTCTCAACACAGACACAGTCTAGAAGCCCTGATACCAATCATTCCATGCCTGAAAAAAGAATTCCTGTGGTGGGCTCAGGCCTGCCAGATCAACAGAGGATTGCCTTTTCACAAACCACATCCAAGGCAGACCATCACCACGGACGCCTCAGACCTAGGCTGGGGGGCACACATGGAAGACAAGTGTATCCAAGGCCTATGGTCCCAAGACCAGCTGAATCTACACATAAATCTAAAGGAGATGCTGGCAGTGAAGCATGCAATCGAGGCATTCAAATCATTCCTCCAGCAAGGACACCTGCTGATAAGGACGGACAATACCACAGTCATGTGGTACATCAACAAACAGGGAGGCACACATTCATACCCTCTATGCCGGATGGCAATGGACCTGTGAAACTTAGGCCTGAATCTCAACATCCAACTGCAGGCCAGATTCGTACCAGGAAAAGAGAATTCACTAGCAGACAGCTTAAGCAGAACTACCACGGATGCTCACGAATGGATGCTGCATCCAGACATCTTCAAAACCATAACAAAGAAATGGGGAATGCCAGAGATAGACCTGTTCGCCTCCCCACTCAACCACCAACTGAAGAAATTCTGCTCAAGAGTATACCACCCACAAGCCTGGAGGGTGGGCTCCCTTTCTTTCAGCTGGAAGGCCCTGACAGTATATGCCTTTTCACCTCTCCCATTGATGTACAAAGTTCTACTGAAGATCAGAGAGGAACAGCCAAAGGTAATTCTGATAGCTGGCCAAGGCAGCATTGGTACCCGCTACTGAGAAGCATGTCTCGGACGAACTCATGGCCTCTACCTCTATGTCCTTTACTTCTAACACAGAACAACTACAAGACCCTGCATCCAGACTTAAAAACGCTGCAGCTAACTGCTTGGAAAATTGCATAAAACAAAACCAACCTGTTTTATCTCTGAGGGTTAAGGACATTATCCTGGAGGCTCGCAGACCCTCCACAAGGAAAACATATTCAGCCAAATGGAAGAGATTCCTCATTTGGAGTGCAGCAAAGGGAACAAATGTCACACTGGCAAACCTAGCACACATCCTAGAATACTTAGCAGAACTGTTCCACAATGGCCTGTCCTATTCCTCCATTAAGATTCATGCATCAGCAATTTCAGCAGAGTACAACATGGATCCTCCTGTCTTCTCTCATCCTCTCCTCAGACAATTTTTGAGAGGGATCAAAAATGTAAAACCTCCAAGGAAACCACCTCTGCCTGCATGGGATCTCAATTTTGTGCTAGAAAAATTAACACTTCCCCCTTTTGAACCAGCAGCAACAGCAGGCATACAGTTCTTATCTTGGAAAACTGCCTTCCTGCTAGCAATCACTTCAGCAAGAAGGGTATCCGAGTTACAGGCATTAATGGCAGTGCAGCCTTTCCTTATCTTTCACCAGGATAGAGTGTCTCTGAGAACCAATCCTACTTTTATGCCAAAGGTGGTATCCAGGGTATCCTTGAACCAAGCTATTCATTTACCTACATTCTTCCCTAACCCACAGAACAGGGGAAAAACTACTACACACCTTGGATGTACACAGACAACTGCGCTACTATCTGGACAGAACTAAGGCCAGCAGAAAAACTGACCAGCTTCTGGTAGCATATGCAACAGGAGTGCAAGGAAAAGCAATTTCAAAACAGACAATCTCAAAATGAATAGGAAATTGCATTCGATTCTGCTACTCATTTCATGGAAAGACAACTCCTGAAAATATCAGGCCTCACTCCACAAGAGCTACAGCCACCACTACAGCTTTCCTACGAGGAGTGGCTACCAAAGACATTTTAGAAGCTGCTACTTGGAGCTCCGTGCATACATTTGCCAAGCATTACAATCTTCCTTTATACTCCAGATCCCGAGCAGGTTTTGCAACTGCAGTTTTACAAGGGATCTTAACTACACCATCATTATCTTGGTGCCTCCTCCCCCAGTTTGGCTATGGTATTCTACCCATATGTTATGACTGCAGATGCATCCTTGAAGGACATAGTACAGTTTTGTACCTACCATAAATGTAGATGTCCGATAGGTATGCATCTGCAGTCAGGATTACCCACCCTCCTTCCCCTCTGTGGTATTCCTAGGGTACTTACCCCTCTCTTAGCTAGCTGGGGGAATCTATTATGGTGTATTTGTTTGTATGTATATATGTATATATACTTTTTGATTTCTACTGTTTGGAATTTTCTACTTTTATACAAATTTAGCCTTCCTAGAGGGCACCTGGCATCTGGGGCAAGAAACACTGAGGAAAATGGCGTCGGCTGATGCCTTTATACCCCAGGAGCTATGACGTCGGGTGAAGTGCGACATCAGCCGAGGCCAGACCCAGACTTTGGAATCCGGCCGACCATGGGGCTGCCTGAGGCAGGACAACCCATATGTTATGACTGCAGATGCATACCTATCGGACATCTACATTTATGGTAGGTACAAAACTGTACTTTGTCTATTAATGAGGTAAATATAGCTCATAGACTTATAGATCTATACTTAGAAGAATTTGTTAGATGATTGAATATAACAGGATACCTACAACTTCGTGAGAATGGAGTACCCCACTTTAGCTACCATAACAGGGGGTTCCTACAATACATAAGAACATAGTAGAACCCCCATTCCGTCCCATTATATCTGGAAGCAAGGCTAAGACTTTTCCATTTGGAGTGGTGGTAACTAGATCCTTAAAACATGTTTATGATGAAGTCCAGCATCTTGTCAAAGATTCATGGGACTTTTTAAGCAGACTGAAAGCTGAAATCTGTAACAAGGATCTAATCTTTTTTAACCATAGATGTAGTATACTTTTTTTTCATGCATTCCTAAAAATGAAGGGGTTAGTAAGCTATAGTAAAAGCATGGGAAAATATTCAGGCTTGGAATGGGACAGGATTAAGCTATTGGCAGAATTTGTGTCTATTGTTTTCAGGAGCGGCCCTAGATCAACTGGTGCCCTAGGCAAAAGGGCTCCACGGCGCCCCCCACCACACATCCTGGTCTCACTACATCAAATAAATACTGGAAAAGCGCCCCTGCTAGACCGGCGCCCTAGGCGGCCGCCTTGTTGGCCTATGCCTAAGGCCGGCTATGATTGTTTTGGAGAACAATATTATATATTTTGAAGGAGAAATATACAAACAGACTAAGGGAGTAACTATGGGGGCAGCATGCGCTCCCATATATGCTAACTTGGTATTATTGGACTGGGAGGATGAATATATTTTTTAAGGGCCAGTACATAGACAAGATTATCAGATATGTATTTCTTGGACGATGTTTTTGTTGTATGGAGAGGTACTATCAAAGAAATTGAGGAATTTGTGGGATATCTGAATCTTACTAGTACTTAGTTTACACATTCCTGTAGTAGTCAAGGGATAGCTTACTTAGATACATTTATCTCTCACACTGACAAAGGGTTTAAATCTAGAATATATAGGAAAAAGTACCTTTAGTAATTTTTACTTAGAATACACTAGTTGCCATCCTTGGAAACTAAAGAGTATATGAAA